>NC_140168.1:47484147-47531727 GCF_963971535.1 Notolepis coatsorum | reverse complement strand
CGCCTCCCTCCCACCCTCTCCTCTGCCCCCCCCCCCTGGTAATGTCCTATCCCACCATCCTCGTGGTGCCTATAACGAATCACAGTCAATTTCAGCTATCTCATCTCAGTGGTGCGTCTGTTGGCTCCGGCCAGCCAATGCGGACACTGTCCTATAAGTGCTTACAGTAGACTAGCCTTTTGATTGATATGGATGGGGGGGGGGGGGTCCTTATACATACAGCTGTGTTAAGAAATTATGGCATGTGTTAAAGATGCATTGGTGTTAAAGGGACACTCCACCCCCAAAAAAACTGTGATTTATTTTGCACATAATCTCACACACACTCAAACCAAAAACTCAAAACAGTTTTGCAGACATTCATTTAGTTTGACGGTTATTGAGAGTAAATTAGTTTGAATATGGCCACCAGTGATGTCGTTGAATCCTTGTGCTGTCTTAATTACAGCACTATGACATAATGTAGATGAAAAAATAGCAATATAGGGACTGCGACCTTATAATTTCATTGAGCTGTAATTAACACAACAAATAATTTCTCAAACACTTCCGTGTGTGTGTGTGTGTGTGTGTGTGCGTGTGTGTGTGTGTGTGTGTGTGTGTGTGTGTGTGTGTGTGTGTGTGTGTGTGTGTGTGTGTGTGTGTGTGTGTGTGTGTGTGTAAAAGAGACATGTCATTGTAACATCATGACTGTGTGGGGCAGTTCGTCCCTTCATCCACAGTGTAGGCTTTCTGTTCAGTGAGTCAGCAATGTCTCCTCAGTTAATGGAGTAGTGGGGAAGCGATATTCCATTTTTCATGCAAAGTACCTACTGCAGACAGGCCTCTGGGGAACCTCTGGATGTCATGTCACAGGACTTCTTATGTGGGTTCAAGCTTTACGGGCAAAACCGAGTGGAATCTCATGGAAGGCAGTGCTCCTTTTAAAACAGGAAAACAACTCGTCAATCATAATCACACAGCATTGCAGGGATAAAAGTTGCTATAATCCAATAAAAGTCTGCTCAACACTGAATAACACCCAAAATCATAACAACTTTCTATTATTAAAGGTAGAATCCGTAATGCTGTCAAACAGCGACGTTAAGGCAAAAAGAGCTCTGCTCGGTATTGCACTTCTCACATCTTTTTGTTTTGGTTTGATGTGTGGGTTGGAGTTGAGTGGGGATTAGGGGAGGGGTTTCTATTGCTGGCCACACATCAGGCTCTGGGGAGACAGGTCTGGAGAGATTCCCAGTATAATTACTTACTAAACTCCAACAATCCACCATGAGAGAGAGAGACAGACAGACAGACAGACAGACAGACAGACAGACAGACAGACAGACAGGACAGACAGACAGACAGACAGACAGACAGACAGACAGACAGACAGACAGACAGACAGACAGACAGACGGACGGACAGACGGACCACCTCCTATAATAGTGGGGGTCGCGGCTCTCTGACACCGTTATTTTGGGGGGTTGCGGCCTGAAAAGTTTGGGAACCATGTATTTATATAGTAGGGGAGAACGGGGGACGTTGTCACATGGGTAGGTTGTCACATTCATTATATTTCACCACCAGAGGGTCCTGTCTCCCATATTTTGGTATTTAAATGTCCAGAATTCGGGTCAGAGTTCACCTACATTGTCATCGTTGGAGTGAAACAGCTGAACTTGAGGTGAGAGGACTTTTGTGTTTTTCATGTCCATTTGTATATATTCCGCTCCTCAGTATTTTTCTTCTAGGCTTCTACAGTAGGTTTATAATGAAACAATTATTACCCTTAAAAAGTGTGAAGGGATATGTGGGCATCTATTATACTCACTTTTCTCTGTATAGATGAAACAATACAGCACGCCGGTAGGACGCAAAGTGTCCGTCACAAGTTCGTAGACGCCAATTGTGGGATATTCGTGGATATCCTGAAGAAGAATGTTCTCAGTCAACCGAGGTTTGGATAATAACAAGGTTTATTAACCAAACAGATAGAAATATATATAGTACATAGAGAGAATGGCTGAGGCTCTCGCCCCAGGTGATCAGCTGAAATGACCCAGGTAAAGAGACCTGGAATGTTGTTGGGAGGAGTCTTATATAGTTAAAAGGGGGGGGGAGGTGGTCCCATTTGATAGGTCAAATGGGGGGGGGGATACAGGATTGGGGAGAGGACACAGGATTGGGGAGAAAGGGGAGGGGAATGTCTTTACATGAGGGCATTATATTATTCCACAGATAGCTATAGTTTAGATTGTTGTTAGCTAGCTAACTAGTTGTTAGATGGCTGTTAGCCTTGATGCTATCAAGACATTCCAGTTGGGGTTGGTCGTCACATTTTCGTTGGGATTGGTTGTCACATGGAGTGCCCAGACCAGACCCTACATTTGGCATCACTGTAACAAGTGAATGAGTGTTCTTATTTTTAATTTTTTTTATATAGGATGGCCTAAAGATGTGTTCATGTTTATGTTCATGTTAAGATGCATTAAGTTATGTATTTGTCAACTTGTCAATGCAATTAAACTTTCAAATTTAGTTCTGCCTTCTTGTCTTCTTTTTAAGATTTTTTCCCATTAAAACACATAGTGACAACCAACCCCATAGTGTGTGATAACCATCCCCATGATGGGGTTGGTTGTCACAATGTGCCAGAGTGTCTTTGATAGGTGATTAACTCTTTGTTACAATACATTGGAAAATGAGAGGGATACACATTTCAAACCAACATCTTAAGCTTCAATTTAATGTAGGAATGACTATTGAAAGATGTTTTGATGATGAGCAATTCACACTAGAGTAAAAAGTGTGACAATGTCCCCCGTTCTCCCCTACATGATACCTACGTGCATACAGTACTATATCCTCATTAGTATCTATTCATTCGTATCAATTTGATACTCTTTGGGCTTGTTTTTGTCTACTTATTCTGAAAGAGTTGAAGTAATTATTTTCGCTAGCAAGATCTCATTTGATTATTCATTCCATTAAGCCTACTACTGATTGGGGTAATGAGGGACTTAAAATTAGCCTATAGATATGCATTTAACTTGTCTGCGATATCTTCCCGTTAGAAAATCATGGTTTTCGTGAATGCATAGACTGGAGTGTATTCCGTGATAACACAGCCAATATTAACGAATACACTGAAACGGTGCTTGACTTTGTCTGTACTCTGGTAGAAGAAACAATCCCCTCTACCACAATTAGAATCTACCCAAATCAAAAGCCCTGGGTAGATAAATCCGTCCGTGAGGCTCTGAAAGTGCGCACCTCAGCCTACAACACCGGGCTTGTGACAGGCAACATGGAAGAACACAAGACGGCAAGATACAACGTCAGGAGAGCAGTAATAGAGGCAAAACGGCGTTACAGGGATAAAGTTGAACTTCAGTTTGAACAGGCTGACTCTAGAGGTATGTGGCAGGGCCTCAGAACAATGACAGATTACAAAGGCACCTCCCTCAAACTGAACAGTGACATATCCTTAGCAAATGATCTCAATACCTTCTATGCAAGGTTTGAGGCTGAATAACAACACCAGCCTACAAGCCACGGCAATGGGGGGGGGGGGGGGGTCTGCTGATGGAGACTCAATGTTCAGGGTAACAGAGCATGAGGTGAGGCGGACCTTTAAAAAAGTGAATATCAGGAAGGCAGCAGGACCGGACGGCATCCCCGGCCGCGTCCTAAAAGTCTGTGCCGACCAACTGGCCCCGGTATTCACTGACATCTTTAACCTGTCCTTAGAACAGGCTGTCATCCCCACCTGTCTGAAGAAGTCCACCATCATCCCTGTACCCAAAAAATCTACGCCTGCTTGCCTCAACGACTACCGGCCTGTAGCTCTCACCTCCATAGCCATGAAGTGCTTTGAGAAGCTAGTGAAGGGCTACATCTGTTCCTCCCTCCCCATCAACCTGGACCCCCTGCAATTTGCATACCGCCCTAACAGGTCCACGGAGGACGCCATAGCCCATGTGCTGCACACAGCAGCATCACACCTGGACAAGAGGCAGGGGAACTATGTGAGAATGCTGTTCATCGACTACAGCTCAGCATTCAATACCATAGTCCCCTCCAAACTCATAGCCAAGCTCAGGGACCTGGGCTTGGACTATGACCTCTGCCAGTGGGTCTTGGACATCCTGACGGGCAGACCCCAGGTGGTAAGAGTCACAGTGGTGTCAGGAGAACTGCCTCTCCCTGAACGTCAGCAAAACAAAAGAGATGATTGTGGACTTCAGGAGGTCGGGGGTCAAGGACTACAGCCCCCTCAGCATCGACGGGGCACCGGTTGAGAGAGTGAACAGTTTCAAGTACCTCGGAGCCCACATATCCGAGGACTTGACATGGACCACACACATTGACAGTGTTGTGAAGAAGGCACGACAACGCCTCTACTTCCTCAGGCGCCTAAGGAAGTTCCAAGTCAGTCAGAAGATCCTTAAGAACTTCTACTCATGTACAATAGAGAGCATCCTGACTGGCAACATCACCTCCTGGTTTGGGAATAGCACTGCACAAGACCGTAGCAGACTACAAAGAGTGACACGTTCAGCTGAACGCACAATTGGAGGGGGGCTTCCCACCCTCCAGAACATTTACAACAAGCGGTGCAGGGGGAAGGCTAAAAGAATCATCAAGGACTCCAGCCACCCGAACAACTGCCTCTTTGAACTGCTGCGGTCAGGCAAGCGATACCGGAGTCTTAAGGCGAGCACAGAAAGACTCAGAAACAGCTTCTATCCCCAGGCCATCAGGCTGCTCAACGAACAATAAACACTATGCAACAACCATCAAATGCACACAGCACACACACCCACACTCACTTAAACAAACAACACACTGCAGCACCCACTCTCCACACTTTAGATCACCTAAACACACTTTACACTTTATATTTATTCATTTTTTATTGGTAAAGGATTTGCACTACAACTCGTACACCTTACTGTAAATTGTACCTAAATTGTACCTCATCCCATTTCTGCTCTGCACTATATAGTATTGTATATTAGTACATTGCATAGTATATTGTATATTGTATGGTAACTCAGTTACTTCTATTCTGCATCGAACATTGTACATATGTCTATACTGAACACTGTGACCTCTATTTTTACTTCTATTTTACATGCTATACTATTTTATTTCATACTTATCTTGTCTAGCACAGTCTCTGGAGCGTAACAGTAAGAAGCATTTTGTATAAAAGTATTCTGTACTTCTGTATGACAACTATTAAAGAAACTTGAACTTGAAACTTGATCGACACCTCCTCCTTTTCAGGTAAAACGGCCATGCGCAATTATCCTGATTACTAAAGTCTGGTTCGAATGAACGAGACCGAATCAGCCTTCGAGAAACCGAGATAGCCTGACTTCAGTCATCGGGTTAATTTAAGCTGGGTAATGGGACTTTTGATCGACTTAGTTGAACCAGGTACGGGGAATGGGGCCCAGTGCTCAAATTCAAAGGTCAACAACCGTCTCTCGTCGTTTATGTTCTGTACTGCATCTGGGTCCAACACACCTACCCAAACGGTAACACAGATAGATAGATAGACATCTCATCTAACATCATCTGTGAGAAAAGCCATCTAATTATTATTTAGACTTAATTAAATGGTAAATGGTGCATTTATATAGCGATTTTATCCAAAACATTCACATTCACCCATTCACTCACACATTCACACACTGACGGCAGAGACAACCTGCTCATCGGGAGCAATTAGGGGTTAAGTGTATTGCTCAAGGATACTTCGACGCACTGCCAAGGAAGAGCTGGAATCGAACCGGGAACCTTCTGATCACCAGACAACTGCTCTCTCTTATTCAAACCCTGCAAAACTTTGGACAGCAGCAAACTCAAACAAAAACAAAACCACTATTTCCCTACCTACAGATATTAAATGTTTGGTTTCTGAAAAGAAAGAGGTTTGCCTAGTTTTTAATAAACACTTTGTTGATGCTCTGCGTTTATTTGAAAAGGAATTGTCTCTTCATTGAGTGGCTGTCAAGTCCATCTTTATGCTGACGACCCTATTGTGTATTGTATTGCTGATTTTGTACAACTAGCCATTGAGGACCTGCAACTTTCCTTTAATGTGTAGCAGGTATATATAAAATATACTGTTATGTATTCCACGAAGAATCCCTCCCTCACGTTTTATTTTAATTTGTTTTATTATCTTTTATTCTCAAAGTATTTTATTTTGAAATCGTCACTTCCTGCCGAAGTGACGTATTTCCCCTTGCACTTCCCCCTTCACGCCAGATTGTCTGGGTGCTGGAAGGGGTAAGATGGTCGTTCAGTGTCTGTAAATATATCTGGTCTAAAAGAACGTATGATGATTAAAATATTGTAAATAAGTTACCGGGCAATGAACCGGGTTATATATAATGGTAACTGTGTGAATAATGAGCAATTCTGTACTTGTTGTGATGTGGTTTAGCTGTGGTGGCGAACTGTTGTAAGGACACATGTGGTTGAGCTAGTAGTAATGGCTGAGCAAAGTGTATGAGGCCGCCCGGTCTGAAATGTGACTTGATATATCCCCATTGCAGCATATGTGAGCTGTTGACGCCATCTGCTGGCCAATATTAATATGTGCCTGTTTGGATGTACCAACAGGTAATTGGAGATATCTTATTGGTTATTTTGTACTATTTCATTGTATTGTTTCATTTTAATGTGATATTTCAGTGATTGATTCTAAACACCAGATTGTCTGGGTGCTGGAAGGGCATATGTGAGCTGTTGACGCCATCTGCTGGCCAATATTAATATGTGCCTGTTTGGATGTACCAACAGGTGAAATAAATGCTGAAAATGGATCACGGCCTGTCTTGACTTCACATACACGACCGACATTAAAGAGAGTGGCCTTAAACCAGCTACAAATGCTCTACATATTGTGTTTATTAGTCTTAAACTGGTGCTTTATGCAAATAAAACAAAATTCATGCTGTTTACTAGAGCCAGCAATATTGATTATAATAGTATGCATATACCCACTGCAAATGTATCTAACGTTGAGAATCACTGAATATAAATACATATTCAGATTCAAATATAAATCTTGGCATCTGGCTTTATGAGAAATGTATTAAATACTGTATAGATAATCGTGTCAGCAATATGCAACAAAGAATTGGCTTACTGTATTTTACAGAAATAGAACCAGCTTCCCTATGATTAGTAGAACAAGGACTGTTGAAGACACATTCACTGTGCCCTCAGATGTATTACTGGCAGATAGGTATTCACCATTGTATCGTAATAAACATTGGTATTATGTTTATCTATAAGAGCATTCTCAGACCCTATCTGACCCGCTGTAATGACTGGCTTGTGCGCTTAAGGTCCACCGAGCACAGTCTGAATTTGGAAAGTCAACCTTTTATTTTAGTGCCTCAACTTCTTGGAATGATCAAGACGGTAAAGATCTGCAGCCCTGTTGAACAGTAAGTAACAGAGACGGAAACAAAGGGGGCTTCACACAGCTTTCCTCAGAGTGAAACAGTCCCCCATTCATCAGGAGATAATACCAATAGCTAATCTCTCTAGGACCAACAACGGGGGCAACTCTTATGAAACAGCAAGACAAATGAGAACTGGGAGGAGCTACACAGAATATGAAGGGATGAAGGTCATGCAAAGGATCTATGCAAAAGGTATGTGTAACTGAGGGGTTACAAAACCCTGACTGTATTAAAGATTGTGATAGATTAAACCACTACTACATGTACTTATTATTACTTGCCAGACAGTACAGCTAATTATGGCAGACACTCAGAATAGACGGCACGGTGACAAGGAAATATCATTTATAGTATTTATTATTATGCAGTAATTGTACAGAATGGGAATTAATTGATCGCGCTTTTATGGCGAAGAATAGGATAAAGTCAGTGAGTAGCAAAGTCAGTTGGAATGAATAATTCCTAAGCTAGGTATACTAGACCAAACGCCGCCTGGCGTGGGATGGCACTATAGGGGGCAAACGATGGTACCGCTGGAGACAGGGGGTATCCTCCCAGAGATGTAAGCTCTGGAGGAAGGAAGAATGTTCGGATACTCAGTCTGTTCACTTGAAGAAAAGGGGTCTCGTACGGATCCAGTCCTTATAATCCAAATGCTCAGCAGTAAAGCAATAGCTGTAATCCAATTGCTCGATAGCAATGATGATAGCCAGCCAGCTTCGGTCCTCGAAGCTAGCCCGAGGTAAGATCTTCAAGGTGGTTAAATCCAAACGACAGTGGGTATTAACGATGCTCTTCTCCACGGTAGTACGTTCCACAATCACTATAATCCAACCAATACTGGTTCTGCAATCGCCGCCGTAGGTTCCAATATGCACATGTCCAGTAGTTCCACGACTAGGCCCTCCTCGTGTACTGGCACTAGGCTTGGGCGGTATGACGGTATTAAGGTATACCAGGGTATTTAGAAATACCTACGGTATTGATTTTCAATACCGTCCGTCACCGTCAAAATCACAGATGCGCTTCAGTTTCTATAACAGTGAAATGGAGTTTTGAGTGTAGTGCACACACGCGCCAGCAGAGGGCGAGACCGCTCTAGTGGAGCGAGTGGGTCACAACGGTGTTTGTTCACGTTTTACGGTAATGTTGCGACAGTGGTGTGAAAATACCGTAAAGCGTTGTGACGAGAGCAGTGTTGTTGTGGGGCAATCCGTCTCTTATTATATTATGTGAACTAAAGAGTACAAGGTTTACACAACAGCCCCCACCCGCCTTTTTATTGTATTTGTACCGTCCTGTACTATCCGCTGTCAGCTGTTTATCTCTCTCTGTGAGCTACTGAGCTTGAATAACTAGCGTTAGCTCACGTTAAGTAGCGTTAGCTCTGCGGCTAATCTTAGATTACCCTGAACTAAATCAATGACTAGGTTATAAAGCATTCAAGTAGTTTTCACTGCACATAGAAGTAGCCAAACAACGGGAGCATTTCGGGAGCATATGACCAAAACCCAGGCAATTTCTAGCCCTTAAGGAATCAAATAGTCTGCCATGGCTATAGGCTAGATGCTAACGCTAAAACGGTGCAGGCTTCTACCGGTGCGGGACGGGACTACCGTTCTGAGAGCTGACGATGATTTGTTTACTTGGTAACACGTAAACCCCCCCCCCCCCCCCCCCCCCCCCCCCCCCCCGCTGATGAAAATGAAAGTCATACCGTCAAATACCGTGCACCGGGGTATTATACCATAAAGGTTTGCCGGTTTGAAAATAAGGATACCGCCCAAGCCTAACTGGCACTAATTACTAAGTCCACGCACACTTGCTAAGGTTCCACTAGTTACTAAACGAACGAACTGCTTGTAATGCTACATACCGAACGAACTGCTGTAACACGATTCACACTAAATGACGACTCTTTACTTCACATTAAGCTAAGTCGAACTTGACGTTACTGCATTAACTCTGACACTTTTACTATTCACTTCGCACGTTAGGTTCACAACACTCTGTTTAGACGAACTGCTTCACACTACATTAGAATCACACTACTGCTGCTGCGCCTTCCACGATATATATACTTAAGTGGCTTTCTAGTGCCAAGCCTCAGCTCTCGTCTCGAATCAATGCGCCGGCACCAGGCATGTTCCAACATGCCCAGACTCGCCTTTGAACCTGACTTCAGGGGCGCGTTGCCTGGCGCCGAGAACGTCAAGGGCATTATCCAATGAGGAAAGTGAATATTACTAGGATTCAAACGCAGGCTTAAAGGGATATAGCTTATATATATAAATAATATACAAGGTATATAAAACAATAAACGTAGATTCTCAGCTTTAATCTGGCCCTTCACAACAGCCGCCTCCTAATTAGTCCGCACCTAATTAGTAAAGGGAGACAGATTAATGGTCCAGTCAACTTCTCCATACTTGTTGTGAGGAGTAGGGCAATCTACAAAGTCAGTGGGTCATGGTCGTCATCAGGGGAGTCAGGGAGCTTCGGCAACTCTATCAGCTTCGCCACAGGTCGGGTGTAAGTCCGCCCTTGGACTATGACTTCTGGCGCTCTGACATTCCCATCAGCACCAGTAATCACTCTGCTCACGCGGCCGGCCGGCCACGTAGCTCGGGGTAGTGACTGGTCTATTATCATGACGACTGTGTCCACCTTCAGGTTGTCCCTGTCCTTTACCCACTTCTGACGGGCGGGAAGGGATGGTAGGTAGCGTAGGAGGAAGCGGGCCCAAGACTGGTCGATCTGTGCTTGGTTGTGTCTCCACATCCTCCGTCCGTTCCTCTCGTTCTGTCTGTACACCGTCTGAGGAGGGGCCGGGTCCGGCCGCCCCATCAAGAGGTAGTTTGGGGTGCTGGGTTCGAGGTCAGCTACGTCGCTTGGAGCGTAGCTGAGGGGGGTGGAGTTCGGAACTCCCTCTTCTTGAGCCCACGGTTCTCTCACAGGCATCGCGTCTAATGTCCATAGCCTCTCAACGGGCTGTACGAGAGAGTGGCCTGTGTCGCTCACCTTTGTGTAAAGGCAGCGTGTGGACGTTGGTTGGCTGGCAGGTCCGTAGAGGGGGCCCTGGAGCGTCCACCCCAGTCGGGTCTTAACCGCGGCTGGGCATCCTTTGGGTCCGATGTGGGCCGCCTCGATTGGGACAATGAGGTCCGCGTGGTCGGAGCCTATGAGCAGGGTCGGTGTGGCGCGTCGATGAGCGGTATAGGCAGTCTGCGTAGGTGCGCGTACTTCTCCATCAGCTGTGGGATGGGGTAGTCATAGCGTGACAGACCTATGTCATGGCTTGTAAATGCATTAGTGATGCTGTACCGCTTCTCGGGCTGCTCGACCGCTGCTATTGTGAATGAGACTTTATTGTTTTTAGGTCTCGCTGAATAGTACGGATTGTCATTGTTTCTTCGGTACCCCGCAGGCCCAACTGGGCTGCGGCGGAAGCTAGGAGGAGAGTCTTTTCTGACCCGTCGTCGAGGACGGCGTAAGTGTCCAGGACCTTGTCCTCGTAGCTCAGGAGCACTCTGACCACCTTGATGAGCACTCGGGGGCTCCCACTATACGTGGGGTCGATGTGGAGCACTCCTGTTGGTGAGTTGCCTGGTAGGGCTAGTCTTCTCTTGTGGGCCTTGCGCAGTGTATCGCAGTAAGCGTGGTCCTGTGTGTTCGCCTTACTCCACTGATCCATTTCGGCGGGGGTCAGTTTCTGGTATGCGTCGCACCGTAACTTGAAGTGTCCGCTGCGGCAGTAAGTACACCAGGGGGAGGGCCAATGGATCTTCTGTATTGGTGGGGGGTAAATATTCCTTTCCTCTGTGGCGGGGGAGTTGTGACTCGTCTGTGATGACACCGCCTCGGCCTGGTACATCACTGTGACGGGCCTACTTTGGTTTCCTGGTGGGCGTTTGTTGCTCTCGTGCAGTACTTCCAGGTGGGCGCCGTCACACTTGCCACACCGCTTCTTAAGGCGGCATTCTGCTGCCATGTGGCCGCGCGCGCAGCGGAAGCAGTGGCGGTTATCCTTAAGCCACTGACCTATTTCGGCTATAGTTAGTTCTTTGAAGGCGTCGCACTGTGACAGCTGGTGTTCACTGTCACAGTACTGACAGGCAGCATTCCACTTCTCCTTGGCGTGGGGGTTGTGGCTCGTCTGCCGTGACACAGCCTCGGCCTGGTGCATCACGGTCACGGACCGGCGGTTGTCATTGAACCTCCTCGGTCCATCTTTAGGGTTAGGGCCACCCCACGCGAACGTGTCTAGTCGTAGACTGCTGACCTCCCTGGCTAGGAAGTCAGCAAGGTCTAGGAGGGATGGTTCTGGGCCGTGGGGGTTACGGTGGTCTCTCTGCCGCCGAAAACGCTCTTGACGGGCTGGAGGGAGCTTCTCCAGTATCCGCTCCACGTTGGAATTGGCATATAGTTCGTGTATCCCCTTCTCTCCTTGTGACCCGAGCATCCCTACCAGGGATTGTACCTTTATAGAGAGGTCATCTAGTGCTCTATTGTCTCTAGCTGGGGGGAGGCGGTCGATATCCCGTATTTCTTGAATTACATAATCCCATATGCGTCCATAGCGTGTGTCGAGGGCCACCAGAGCATCAGAATAGGGGGTTCTTGAGTTAGAATATGCCAGCGCTATGTTATGCGCTCTGGGTACTTTAAGGTGCTTGAGGAGGATGGCATATTTATAAGACTCGTCATGTACCTCGGACATAATAGTCTCTAAACACATGCGTAGTTCAGTATACTGTGCTCTGTCCTCACGCGTAAAGTCTGGGAATGTGGGTGTCCCAAGGTAAGATGCCATGGATGGCTGGGACACCGATGCGCGTAGGGGGAGAGGCCTCCTGGGCGAGTCTCCCCGTACGGGTGGTCGTGGGTTAGTACTGGGTGGGAACCAGAGGCCGGGCCCCCAGGTACTGCTCCTCGGTGCTGACTGTTGATTAAACTCACCCCTGGGTTGGGTCGGGGGCTCGTAACGCAGCGTCTCGGGGCTGAGGTCGGGGCTGTACTGTGCCTCCTGGTCCGAAATAGGTTCGTGCTGGGGGGCTTGAGGTTCTCCCTCGTCCTCCGCTAGGCCTTGAAGTTTCTTAGTCAGTTTCTCTGCGACGTAGGCGGGATCTTCCCGTTGGCTGGGTCCCGTATAGATTTGTCGGGGAGGGGTATGTGCCCTCGACCCGTGATGATCTCCGGGAGCTCCGGGTGGAGGAGTGTTCGCGCTCACTCTGTTGTTGCGCTTGGAGACGTTCTCTTTCCACTGCAGAATGTTCGCGCTCACTCTGTTGTTGCGCTTGGAGACGGTCGCGCTCACCCTGGATGCGGTCTCTTTCGGTTGAAGCTGTCAGTGTGGCGATCAAGGCTTGTGCTAGCCCCGGGTCTCTACTTGGGGATGACGCCGAAGATGGTGATCTGGAGTTGACGGGGCTTGTCGTTGACCTGTTCTCTTTATGCTCTCCGAGGTCCATCTCGAGGGCGCCGTCTCTTATCTTCTCCCGCGCCCCGTGGTCCATCTCTGAGACGCGGTACTCTTTTCTTTGGTGCGCGTCGAGGTCCGTCTCGGGTCCGCGCTCTTGGGTCTCTTGCGTTCCGAGGTCCATCTCGGTGGCGCTGTCTTTATCCTTTGGCGCTCCGGGGTCCATCCCGGTGGCGCTGTCTTCGTTGGGCATAGTCAAGTCATGTCCCGCTTGTCCCCCCCCCGTGAGCTAAGTCGGTTTCGCTTAAACCCGCTTGGGTCTCTACTTGTGGGGCCGACAAGTCGATAAGGTTGGGCATACTTAAGCTATTAGTTTTATCCGTGCTTAACGTCTTTTTAGATAAGCTAGGAGGTAGAACGACAACGTAGTCCTCCAGGTGTGGAGGGGGCTGACGTGGGCGCTTAGTGCGCTCTAGTTTGGGAGAGCCGTTTGGAGAGTGTCCGCCGCTGGCCATATCACTATTAATATGATATTAAGATTACTGATACCCTCTGGCTCGAAGGACCAATTGTAACTGAGGGGTTACAAAACCCTGACTGTATTAAAGATTGTGATAGATTAAACCACTACTACATGTACTTATTATTACTTGCCAGACAGTACAGCTAATTATGGCAGACACTCAGAATAGACGGCACGGTGACAAGGAAATATCATTTATAGTATTTATTATTATGCAGTAATTGTACAGAATGGGAATTAATTGATCGCGCTTTTATGGCAAAGAATAGGATAAAGTCAGTGAGTAGCAAAGTCAGTTGGAATGAATAATTCCTAAGCTAGGTATACTAGACCAAACGCCGCCTGGCGTGGGATGGCACTATAGGGGGCAAACGATGGTACCGCTGGAGACAGGGGGTATCCTCCCAGAGATGTAAGCTCTGGAGGAAGGAAGAATGTTCGGATACTCAGTCTGTTCACTTGAAGAAAAGGGGTCTTGTACGGATCCAGTCCTTATAATCCAAATGCTCAGCAGCAAAGCAATAGCTGTAATCCAATTGCTCGATAGCAATGATGATAGCCAGCCAGCTTCGGTCCTCGAAGCTAGCCCGAGGTAAGATCTTCAAGGTGGTTAAATCCAAACGACAGTGGGTATTAACGATGCTCTTCTCCACGGTAGTACGTTCCACAATCACTATAATCCAACCAATACTGGTTCTGCAATCGCCGCCGTAGGTTCCAATATGCACATGTCCAGTAGTTCCACGACTAGGCCCTCCTCGTGTACTGGCACTAATTACTAAGTCCACGCACACTTGCTAAGGTTCCACTAGTTACTAAACGAACGAACTGCTTGTAATGCTACATACCGAACGAACTGCTGTAACACGATTCACACTAAATGACGACTCTTTACTTCACATTAAGCTAAGTCGAACTTGACGTTACTGCATTAACTCTGACACTTTTACTATTCACTTCGCACGTTAGGTTCACAACACTCTGTTTAGACGAACTGCTTCACACTACATTAGAATCACACTACTGCTGCTGCGCCTTCCACGATATATATACTTAAGTGGCTTTCTAGTGCCAAGCCTCAGCTCTCGTCTCGAATCAATGCGCCGGCACCAGGCATGTTCCAACATGCCCAGACTCGCCTTTGAACCTGACTTCAGGGGCGCGTTGCCTGGCGCAGAGAACGTCAAGGGCATTATCCAATGAGGAAAGTGAATATTACTAGGATTCAAACGCAGGCTTAAAGGGATATAGCTTATATATATAAATAATATACAAGGTATATAAAACAATAAACATAGATTCTCAGCTTTAATCTGGCCCTTCACAACAGTATGGCTTTTTTGCTATACCGCTATCAATTATATATGAAAATTGTCAAATGATACATATATTAATTAATCTAAAATAAACTGTACTGTAAAGATTTTGGGATCGAAAAATTTTCAACAAAAAGTTTAAAACATTTTAATTTTTTTTTAAAGACATCAAAAAGTGATGTAATATTGTGACCGTATTGTCCAGCCCTAAGACAAATCCTTAACTGTTATTTGGCAACAGGATTATATGAAAGCATGCTTACATTTTATAAGGACCAACGCATGTGTTCATTAGTGCATTTTTTAGACCCGTTATAAGGGGTTGCTCTCAGATGAGAAGAGCTGTCATGGAGCTATGGCTACAACAGCACCACTGTGTTTAGTCTTGGCTATGATCTGGCCTTGATAGCAAGACCTACTAGAGCCTCAGTGTTGGCAGTGACTTCTGTCATACTGTCAGATGAGAAACAATAATATGGGGGACATTTAGAGGGATTTCTATGATTTCAGACAGGCAGATATATATATATATCAGTCAGCTTTGCATGTTGTTATTGACGAAGCACAGATTCCTCAGTGTTCCATATTTTTGTTCTAAAAGATGCTTATTGTCTATCTTTATGTTGATACTGATCTAATGTCCTTATTTTAAGCACAAAGTGTACAATTCAAACGGCTTTTTTCTTTTATTTTGGTTAAAGCAATACAGTCTCATTATTATTAGGAAATGTCTTATTTTTCATACTGTCTTTAAAAAAAGTACATTATCGATGTTTTTGAGAAATGTTCAGCTCCAAAGTATCCAAATTGATATCAGAGCCAAAACAATCTCCTATTGGTCGACTGGTCTCTCCCCAATACTCCTCCTACCGCCTCAAGTTGACACAGACTCCACTCTCAGAGTGGGTGGATGTGAGTCGCAGAGGCTACTTACTGCACAAGGTTTGTCTTCAAGGCTACATCAACCATTATTAAATGTCCGTGGGCAAGATAACCTAATAGAGACGCTTTTAAAAACACATCTGCCAAGACTCTACAAATCATGTGCGATGGAATTGGAAGTTTGAAAAACACAAAAAAAAAAACAGCACAGTTTCCACAGCTGCCTTTCATTAAAACACTGTAATTTTATAACTGGAATATTTCACATTTCTTGCGAGCCAACCAAATGATCCCAAATTATAATAATTTAAAGTACGTCGAACTCCGAGGAGCGAGACAAGGACATTTGTCTCAAAATCAACCACAAACAGACAAGGAGGGTAGTCTTAAGAAATAATGAAATGGTAAATGGACTGCCTTTATATAGTGCTTTCATCCAAAGCGCTTTACAGCGTATGCCTCACATTCACCCGTTCACTCACACATTCACACTCCGACAGCAGAGGCAACCATGCAAGGTGCCAACCTGCTCATCGGCAGCAGTTGGGGGGTTAAGTGTTAATAATAATAATAATAATAATAATAATAATAATAATAATAATAATAATAATAATAATAATAATAATAATAATAATAATAATAATAATAATAATAATACATCTATTTTATATAGCGCTTTTCCAAATGCTCAAAGACGTCTTGCTCAAGGACACTTGGGACACGCTGCCGGGAGGAGCCGGAACCAGGCGGCCGATTTACCTACTGAGCCACTGTCAGCCACTTTTGAGGTGTGGTTATTACCGTGGATAAACATCTAAATATCATATTGTTGTTTAATTTAACATAGAATACCTGGTAAGAAAACCTATTTTTCTTCTGTCCTCTCACAGAGCCCTGTTGAATTCAACAACCTGTCTCTGACTGTCCACTCTCTTTCACACGAGGATCCCTCACCCTGTCCAAATAGGCTGACAGAGACATGGGAAGACATAGCGAGGGGTATTCCTCCAGCAGGACTAGCCTACAACCAATGCCATCATCAACGCAGACGTCCCGATGGGCAAACAACGTGTGGTTGTAATCATAACAGCAGGTGATCGTCGTTAAGTAACTGTGGTCAATGCGATGTGTTTATGGCATTGTGCCATATTGAATTAGGAATGTCATGACAAATCGTGAGAAAACTAGGAATTGACCTATCTGAATCCTTGCCTTCTTGATCCTCCAATCACAACCGCTGCTTCCCTTGGACGTGGGAAGCAACAGTTGTGATTGAAGGATCAAGAAGAGAGGGCGGGGTTTGACATAGGTCCATTGTGGTATTATTTTTCTTAGATACGTGGGATGCTATCCTGCATTATGAGCAGCCGCAACATTATTCAAAAATACATTATTGACGCCTCTCTTCCAAATCAATACCCAATCATTGTCAAGATGAAGTTATTGCCCAGGATCCTGTTACAACCCGCTGGAGCACCACAGGGAAAAGGAGTAAAGTGGGTGGGGATAGATTTACAGAGGGAGGAGGGGATGAGGGGAGGAGGGGCAAGATAAACCCTACAAATGGTAACAGCAGTCCGTCAGGGGACCACAGGCACCAACAACACTACCCTGAAATTACAGCCAAGATCCTATCTTCTGTACATAATGTTGCCAGTGCTTAAGGCGCCATGACTCTACCTGCACTGGGCCACAATGGAAAAGTCTGTGACATTTCACTGTGTTATTCTTTGACAACGATGTATTCTCGAATAGCATGTAATTGCCTACATCATTTGTCTAATAAAAATAAATGGTAAAGGAATACAACATTTAGGAAAATACACTTATTTGCCATCTTTCCCCCAGAGTCAGACGAGAAGATTGATATCAATTGAATGTCTGTGTGTCAGCTTTGGAGTTGCATTTCTTTTGACAGAGCTGCTCCCTGCTGCTCCCTACTGATTCCAGTTCTTCCAGTCCTCCTAAGCTAGGATAGCACGCACCTGGACCTCTCCCTGGGGCTAGGATAGCACGCACCTGGACCTCTCCCTGGGGCTAGGATAGCACGCACCCAGACCTCTCCCTGGGGCTAGGATAGCACGCACCTGGACCTCTCCCTGGGGCTAGGATAGCACGCACCTGGACCTCTCCCTGGGGCTAGGATAGCACGCACCCAGACCTCTCCCTGGGGCTAGGATAGCACGCACCTGGACCTCTCCCTGGGGCTAGGATAGCACGCACCTGGACCTCTCCCTGGGGCTAGGATAGCATGCACCTGGACCTCTCTTTGGGGCTAGGATAGCACGCACCTGGACCTCTCTCTGGGGCTAGGATAGCACGCACCCAGACCTCTCCCTGGGGCTAGGATAGCACGCACCTGGACCTCTCTTTGGGGCTAGGATAGCATGCACCTGGTCCTCTCTCTGGGGCTAGGATAGCACGCACACAGACCTCTCCCTGGGGCTAGGATAGCACGCACCCAGACCTCTCTCTGGGGCTAGGATAGCATGCACCTGGACCTCTCTCTGGGGCTAGGATAGCACGCACCCAGACCTCTCTCTGGGGCTAGGATAGCATGCACCTGGACCTCTCTCTGGGGCTAGGATAGCACGCACCCAGACCTCTCTCTGGGGCTAGGATAGCATGCACCTGGACCTCTCTCTGGGGCTAGGATAGCACGCACCTGGACCTCTCTCTGGGGCTAGGATAGCATGCACCTGGACCTCTCTCTGGGGCTAGGATAGCACGCACCCAGACCTCTCCCTGGGGCTAGGATAGCACGCACCTGGACCTCTCTCTGGGGCTAGGATAGCACGCACCTGGATCTCTCTCTGGGGCTAGGATAGCACGCTCCTGGACCTCTCTCTGGGGCTAGGATAGCACGCACCTGGACCTCTCTTTGGGGCTAGGATAGCACGCTCCTGGACCTCTCTCTGGGGCTAGGATAGCACGCTCCTGGACCTCTCTCTGGGGCTAGGATAGCACGCACCTGGACCTCTCTTTGGGGCTAGGATAGCACGCTCCTGGACCTCTCTCTGGGGCTAGGATAGCACGCTCCTGGACCTCTCTCTGGGGCTACTAGATACACAGTCAACATACTATACAGTTTATCAATCTTATTGTCTGACTCTGGAGGGAAGATGGCAAATAAGTATAATTCCCCAAATGTTGGCGTGTTCCCCATTTAGACCTAAAACGCCTGCTAATAATGCATTATATAGCCTGCATATACACACAAATTAATAAATTAATGTGTTTCCCGGTTCTGTGGCCTTCACTTTATTTCATTATATCATATTATTTTATTATTTACAGTAGTTGCGTGTTCTCTCCCAACCATGCTGTGTGTAGAGCCATCTGCGACAATGGAACGCCCCGTTTGGAGAACAACTCTCTCTTATCTTAAAGGAAATTAGCTTATTTGCCATCTACCCTGGAGTTAGACAAGCAGATACAGATACCAGTGTAGCCTAGTTCCCCAACAGTCACAAAATACACTCCAAATACAACTGAAAATACAACTCCAAAATGTCCCTGTAAAACATGTTGTGACCTGTGTATTTACCACATGGAGAAAAAACTATTATAATTAGACATTTTTGTTTTCTAAGCAGATATATACTCGGATTTTTTTTTGCCGAACCACTGCTGCCTGGGCGCAGTGATTTCATCACCTCAAAAGCCCAGTTAAAAAAGAAAAAAACAACAGGAGTATATATCTGCTTAGAAAACCAAAATGTCAAAAAACACAATAATTCCACGTGGTAAATACACAGGTCGCAACATGTTTACAGGAAAGTTTTGGAGTTGTATTTGGAGTGTATTTCGTGACTGTTAAAGAACCAGGCTACACTGGCACATCTACTTCCAGTGAATGACGCTAAGCTAGGCTAACGGGGTGGCTGTTCCCTAAGCCTATAATGCATGCACAGAGAAGAAAAGGGTATGTATCTGCTTGTCTAACTCCAGGGTAGATGGCAAATAAGCTAATTTCCCAAAAAGTTGGTGTGTTCCTTTAAGAGAACATCAAATAGGATAGAGTGCCAAGGCCAACTAGTACACATCTGGTAGTAAGTTAGTATGTAGAATCAACAACTCTGTACTGCAGAGGAGCTCAGTTGGAGCAAAGGGGCTTCGCACCACAGAGACACTCCCGTCATCATGAGAGGCTGTAGACGCGATGCACCAGCTGGCAAGGACACACCTGAAACACTATCTTAGTCAGGCCATCGTATGGAAAACGATCTCCTCGAAAGATTACGAAACTTGGACAACGACTTCCGAACAAGACGATAAATAAAGATTTTGTGTGGGCTGGAGGAGGTTTCATTGCCCTTACAAACTCCTATCAATTGCAAAAAACACGACACCCAACCTTGCTCTTGATGTTGCCATGTAGCTGTTTAGTAGCACAGCACTCAAAACTTAGTCTGAAGCACACAGCAGGTCAGAGGATGAATGACTCGATACCCGGATACCCCCCCGTCTGGGGCGTGGTCTTTCCCAGACTGCACTCAGGGGTTCCATTACTAGAGCTTGGACCAGGACCAGACCACTTTGAGGGGAAATTAAGGGGGGGTGGGGGGGGGGTGCACAGTCACACTGCAAGAGGGGGCCTGGGGGAAGAGGTTGTAGTGCCATGCCTATTAACTTATCAACGTCAAGCTCAGTTGTTGAGTATCATCAGTGAACACACATAAACAAATACCGTCCACGCGCCACAGAAGGAATCTACAGCGCACTAAATAAGCTCCTGTAGCTTCTCCGTCTTCAGCACGCGCCAAAATAAATGATCATCTCCAAGACAATAACACATCTTATGAGACCCAAACACATTAGGACCCTACAGCTTTACCAAACACCACAAATAATGACATTACAGACTGATCCGTGGCTTGCTCTGAGGCACTTCCCTATCAAAGACGGCCTTTGAGGTTGGAAGACAGAGCACCACTTTAGCACGCGGCCGCCGGCGTCAGTGGTATTCTCAGAATGTGTCATGGTGAAGAATGCTCTCCGGAGGCTCCGCTATCAATCCCATGCAGCACAGCACTGACAGTGTGGAGGAGATTCATGTTGTCCTTTTGTGCAGCGCTAACAAAGCTCCACTAGAGGATGTTCTAGCGCCACATGGAAGCTTGCCTAAAGGCCCATCTCTGTCTGTTTGGGTGACGATGATGACGGCAATGACAACTGTTATCACAGATCAAGGCAGAGGACAGGATGCAGATTGATTTACAGTTAATGAAATTCTATCTGAAATTCTATTTTGAGGAGGCTATTTTTATTATAATTTTCTTTTTAAATAGGGACAGTACATATTGATCATTGCATGAATATTTTAATGTAATTATGCCAGATTATAGCATAATAATATGACCTAATTTTCAGATTGACACGTTAAAAAGAAAATCAAGTTAAACATTGGACTTTTAATTAGTTTCATGGGCCCTTATTATTAATGAAACTTACTCACAACATAGAGAACCATGCAAACTTCCAATGGACCATATTGACATGGCGGCCATTTTGCACTTATGTCATGCTCTGGTTGGGGATCTTTTCAAGGAATCCCAACCTGAGCATGACATAAGCAAAATGGCCGCTATGTCAATATGGTCCATTCAGGTAATAAAATGGAAATTACAAAAATTGGAGGTACTGTATCTAGAGAGGTACGGTATACTATGTTAGCAGTGACACGGCTTGACGGAAGGGCGATAGGACCCAACCCTGCCCCTTGCCCCGACCCAGGCCCCCACCCACCACAGCAGGCCTCAGTGGCAACATACTGTAGCCTACAATATGTGCCAGCTAACTCGCTGTGACATTCCTGGCGTGTGTCTGGCTTAACGTGCCAGCACCAGGGTGTTAGCACTATTGTTCCACACGCCAGGCCAAACACTGGGCCAGGATGTTCAAACCACTGGTCCTCGGACCGGGCCGGTGGATGAACAAAAGAGACTAACAGATACACACATAGATAGGCTAACATTTCTGTGACGGCTGCTCTGTCTTTCTATGGACACAAGCTGTTATTTGAAGTGATATTTCAGCGTAGCACAGTATCCACAAACCACCTATTAAAGCCCATCTGCGAAGCCCACTCAGGGGGTATTAAATGCCAGCGGGCATTTGGCCGCATTCCAGAAAATCTCCCACCCGCCAGAGTTCTCTGTCGATGACATCATCCATAACAAGCGAGATTGGGGAAACATTCCTGACGGCGATGGCGCTATCGATCGACATCCTGGCAGACCCACGGTGAACTCGACATGCTCATATATCTTCAAATGCTGTGGGAACCCAAACACTGACATGGTAACGCTACACGTTAATGGTTGATTAGCATCATTGATTTGTTTGATCACAGTCGGTTTAGTATTGTGAACACAAACAGACAGACAGGTAGATTGACGGCTGAAACGGAGGTGCATCAAAGCTCAACCCATTTATTTTATTCATCATCAAGGAGGCATGTGATCCTGTTGAAGAATGTGAACCCATTTTATTTTACTGGCATTGCATGTGTTTCCCACATGCAATCATGCAGAAGGTCTTTAAATGTCATGCCTACCAGAGATCCGCTTATCATTTTTAAATGTCATGCCTACCAGAGATCCACTTATCATTTTTAAATGTCATGCCTACCAGAGATCCGCTTATCATTTTTAAATGTCTTGCCTACCAGAGATCTGCTTATCATTTTTAAATGTCATGCCTACCAGAGATCCACTTATCATTTTTAAATGTCATGCCTACCAGAGATCCGCTTATCATTTTTAAATGTCATGCCTACCAGAGATATTTTTATCATTTTTAAATGCCATGCCTACCAGAGATCTTTTTATCATTTTTAAATGCCATGCCTACCAGAGATCTTTTTATCATTTTTAAATGTCATGCCTACCAGATTAGATTAGATTAGATTCTTTAATGACCACACAGCCAGACTGGTGGAATTTGTTTTCAACATAGAACATCACTTACAATACACACTACATGCAGTTAAAGACATAGATACATAAATACAAAACTCACAATATCACAATTTATGTCCGTAACAGCAGAGGTAGGGGGATTGTAGGTGATCTGCATTTTTAAATGTCATGACTACCAGAGATCTGCTTATCATTTTTAAATCTGTTTATCCCAAACCGACAGATTAATCAACTCATTGACTAAAATGGGGCAGCCCTAAACCCTAGCAAATGATCTCATGTCAACAAATCGCCCCCAAAACACATCATGTACTGTAATAAAACACACAATACTTTCAGTCACATACAGTATGTGAATAGACAGAGACGCCTTAGGAATTCCTTCCTTCAGACGGCCATCAAACTTTTCAACTCCTCCCATGCAATTATTTATCAAAGAAGGGCTCTTTTTGGACAGCACGGAAATTACGTTTTGGAGTTGCACTTTATCATATTACCGCTTTATGCTATGTTGACCCTCTGCAATTGAACCAGTTCATGTTGTTGTTTTATAGATAGTTGTGTTTTAGCATCATTGTATTACGTGTATTATCTGTTTTACTGTTTTTTTTCTTTACTGTGAGCTGCTTGGAACCTCCAATTTCCGTCAGGATAAATAAAGTTAAATCTAATCCAACAGGCACAGGGCACTTTACAAAGGCATGTGAAATAGCAGACAGGAGAGCGGATTATGTCGATCATAACGCTATTCTGCTTTATCAGCTCCCAGACAGTGAGCCAGTCCTGGCCTCTTGGCCGAGTCATGTGGGATAGAGTCTAGGTGTGAACATATGTGGAGGTGATGTATCAACGTGTCCTCTGCTCTCTAAAATGCTCCCAACAACACATAACTGATGTATGTTATTACATGTGATCTTTCTCACGTGTTTGAAACTCATTTGAGTGGGATGAGAGGCGACTTGCACGCCATCTCATCATCATTATCTTACAATGCATAGCTTTTAGAGGCCTTTAAACCGCTGCTTAAAACGCACCTTTTCTCCCTGGCCTTTGATCAGAGTTAGCCTGCCACTTGTCAACTATGTTTGCTGTTACTCTGGACTTTTTGTATATATTTTATAACTTGTTGTCGCTTTTTATATTGCACCTTGCTCTTGTTTCTTAGTGTACTATACTTATTTACTGTAATTTTGTGTATTTTATTTGCTACTGTACTGTACGTGTTTTTTTTTATTGTGTTTTACAGTACCTGTAAAGCACTTTGGGTGGATTTTAGTCATTGTAAACGTGCTATATAAATAAAGCTGACTTGACTTGACTTTACTTTTATTTTTATTGTCATTCTGTCGTTATAGGACTGTAGGCCACACCAACACTTTATTTATAGAAATGTTTCCATTTATCAGACAAGACAATAACATAAGGTTTTATCTTAACACATCCACCGCCGGAAACGCTTTAAAGCGTTATTGCCCGCCATGCTTTGACCGCCAGACCTCGCTGTACAGCGTTATTGAGATCAATATAAAAATCTTTCGCCAAGGCATTCATAATTCATATATAAATCTGAAACAGAAATAAGTATACAGTAAGTTTACTAAATGATTACATGTAGACATGTTGTACTAAACATTCCAAGTATTATGAACATCTACTGTATCGGCCATTAGCGTGTATCATAGGTAATAGGATATGAACATAACAACGTCCCATCGACGACAAATATACTCCAAAAATGAAAGATAGCCTTACAAACATTACGGATTACTCACAGACAATGCTTACGAAGGAGCAAAACGAATGGATTATAACAGATGAAAACGGCGTGACGTTCATAATGTGATCTCTCTTCTAGTGAAGCTTGCAGGTACCACGTCCTGTTTATCCGTGAGGTACCACTTCCCGTTTGTCCATGAAGTCCTATTTCCTGTATATACCACGTTCGACCAACAGGTGGTGCCAGAGCAAATCAAAACCATATACACTGCCTGGGGAGGCAGAACACTCCCCGCATTAAACGTGTATGCTATAGTACACATTAACTTAACTTCAGTCCTCTTTGGGCAAAAGAAGAACGATTTCTGAAACGGGTCTCAGGAATGTCTTTGGACTTCCTTGAGCTGTGGTCTTTACTTCGACCTTACGCACCTTTCCGTCCTGGCTTGGGAAGGTGGAAGTTACCAGTGCCATAGGCCACTCGTTCCTTGCAGCTTGACTGTCTTTCAACGGCACGACGTCGCCTTCCTGTAAGTTGCGGTGATCTTCGGCCCACTTGCGTCGACCCTGCAGTGTCGGGAGGTACTCATGTCTCCAGCGGGTCCAGAATGTGCTGGCAAGGGCTTGCGCCTGTCTCCATTGGCTTCGGTGGAGGTCCTTGTCTGAGAAATTTCCAGGTTTCCTGTCGAGGGTTCGACACAGTGAAGTAAGGCGATTGAGTGACTGCTTGCGGTTGTTTGGGAGTCGTCTTCGTGGCATCTTGAAGGGTAGTGGGGCAACCCAGCTGTTCCTCTCATCCCTATACGTCTCTGAGTCCATAATATTTAAAAAGACGGTATCTTCTATGGATAAGGCAAGCCTGTCGTCGTTAGCAGTTGTTTGGAACACACTGCGACCCAGGTTATCCTCTGTAACTCTCTCCGAGTTGGATTTGTGTGCACTGATCAGGCCGTTCTGTTGCTCCACGCCGTGCCACGTTCTCTCTTTCAGGTCTGTGAAGTTGTTGCAGGGTGTGAAATAGGAAGGGTGTCCTGAAGCAGGGGAGGGGGAGTCTCCTGAGACAGCAGGGGCATGTCTGGAGACAGCAGGGGCGTGTCCGGAGACAGCAGGGGCGTGTCCGGAGACAGCAGGGGAGTGTCCGGAGACAGCAGGGGCATGTCCTGAGACAGCAGGGGCGTGTCCTGAGATGGCAGGGGCGTGTCCTGAGACAGCAGGGGTGTGTCCTGAGACAGCAGGGTGTGTCCTGAGTGTCCTGAGACAGTAGGGGTGTGTCCTGAAACAGCAGGGGCATGTCCTGAGACAGCAGGGGTGTGTCCTGAGACAGCAGGGGCATGTCCTGAGACAGCAGGGGCGTGTCCTGAGACAGCAGGGGCATGTCCTGAGACGGCAGGGGCGTGTCCTGAGACAGCAGGGGTGTGTCCTGAGACAGCAGGGGCATGTCCTGAGACAGCAGGGGCATGTCCTGAGACAGCAGGGGCGTGTCCTGAGATGGCAGGGGCGTGTCCTGAGACGGCACAGGCGTGTGCTGAGACGGCAGGGGCGTGTCCTGAGACAGTAGGGCCGTGTCCTGAGACGGCAGGGGCGTGTCCTGAGATGACAGGGGCGTGTCCTGAGACAGCGGGGACGTGTCCTGAGATGGCAGGGGTGTGTCCTGAGACGGCGGGGACATGTCCTGAGAAGGCAGGGGCATGTCCTGAGACAGCGGGGACGTGTCCTGAGACGTCAGGGGCGTGTCCTGAGACAGCGGGGATGTGTCCTGAGACAGCAGGGGTGTGTCCTGAGACAGCGGGACGTGTCCTGAGATGGCAGGGGCGTGTCCTGAGTTATCTGCTGTAACTCTCTCCGAGTTGGATCTGTGTGTGTTGATGAGGCCATTCTGTTGCTCCCCGATATGCCACGTTCTCTCTTTCAGGTCCATGAAGTTGTTGCAGGGTGTGAAGTAGGAAGGGCGTCCATTCTCTAGCACGTGGGTCCTGAAGGTGCTCACGCTAGGCTTGTGTGTGTTCCCAAGGCACACTTCCCCAACCACGACCCATCCCAAATCCAATCTCTGAGCAAAGTGGGCGTTGTGAGGGCCGTTGACCTGCTGTCTCACCTTATGTACTCATATGATGTCTCTTCCTAGCAGAAGGAGGATTTGAGCGTTTGGGTCGAGCTCCAGGAGGTGACCTGCGACGGACTTCAGATGGGGATGGAAGCGAGCTGCCTTTGGAGTCGGTATTTCTGACCTGTTGGTGAGGATTTGCTTGCACTCGATCAGTGGTGGTAACATGAGGGTAGTTCCTCCATCCACCGGCTCGATTTGGAAGCCTTCCGCCTTTCTTCCAGATGTGTTGACGACCCCAGCACATGTTCGTAATGAGTAGGGGGAGGAGTAGCTCTTGACATTAAATAGCTCAAAGAATTCTGGCCTTGCTAATGAGCGGTTACTCTGGTCATCGAGTACGGCGTACATCTTGACTGCCTTGTGATGCTGCCCCTGGGGAAAGACTTGAACCAGACATATTTTAGAGCAGGACATTGCTGGCTGCCTTTCGCCGCAAACCTCAGTGCAGTGTGAGGTGACGATAAGATCTTCTTCCTCCTCGTTATCCTCTGGTGCCGGCGTTGGAACTGTTGGGCCAGGATGCATAGCTGCGATATGACGGTCACTCTCACACTCATCGCATTTCACGGAAACTTTACAGTCCCTGGCTAAATGGGAGTATGATGCGCAACACCTGTAACACATCCCATTTTCACGGAGGAAGGCCCTTCTCTCGTCGAGTGGTTTTGCTCTAAAACCATGGCACCTACTTAATGGGTGTGGTGCGTGATGGATAGGGCAGTTCTTTCCTGGATTCTCGGTTTGCTTTGGGAATATGTTTGTGTCCTGTTCGGTGTCTGGGGAGACGTCTGTCTTGTGGACTGACACTGGGATTCTCCCTGTCTGATAGACTGGCCTATCTCTCACGGGAGGACTGTTGCTGGGGAGAGCAAAGCTTGGGTCATTCCTGATGCGTGCTTCATTGCAAATAAATCTAGTGAAGTAGGAGAATGGGGGAAAGAGGCCATGTTTTCGTCTTTGAACCTGGAGCCTTGGGATATCCATTTCTCCTGTAGGGCGTATGGGAGTTTCTCTACTATAGGGTTGATGCCGCGAGCGGTGTCCAGGAAGGCCAACCCGGGTAGGTATCCATCCTCCTTTGCAGACTGGAACTCCATAAGGAGGTCTCCAAGCTCCATGAGTTTGATATAGTCCTTACTGGAGATCCTAGGAAACGTATCCAGTTTCTTGAAAAGAGTATTTTCGATTACCTCGGGTGAGGCATAACGCCTACTTAGTCTATCCCATGCCTTCCTCAGTGCTGCTTCGGGATTGTTGACGTGTATCTGATGCATTCTCCTGACGTGGTGGGATGATTCCTTGCCTAGCCACTTGGTCAAGAGGTCCAATTCTTCACTGGCTGAAAGGTTGAGACCTCTGATGGCATTGAGGAATGATGACTGCCATGCCCGAAAGCTCTCAGGTTGGTCGTCAAACTGGTTGAGTCCTGTTGTCACTAGCTCCCAACGTGCTAAGTATTTAACAAAGTCTGTTATCTCTGGTGTTTCGGTGGGGTTAGCTGATGGGGTGTGGTAATGAGGAGTATAGGGTCGAGCTGAAGGGTTCATATTTTGGATACGTGGCTTAAATTCATCCCAATAGGTCTCGTCGGCATGATGAAGTGTTTTGGAGGGGGTCATGTGGAACGGTGTGACGTGCTCTCCGGGCAGCATGACAGGCTCCCGGGTAGAGGAGTTAGGTCGCAAATCCTCGTATGCGGTTCCCCATTGGATTAGACTGCCATCGGGTCGAATAGACACGGGGGCGGGGACATCGTGACGCGAAGTTTTATGTAACTCGTTCTGTTGGTTTACATAGGCACTTGTCCGGTCGTCAATGTCTCTCCCTAAGAGCGTCCTCCTGCCTCTGCTGGCCGGTGTTCTAGCCTGCTGTTTGGCTGCATCCAATACCTCTGCCTGTGCTATGGCGGCGGCTGCCTCTCTTTGGAGAGTCAAAGCTCCCAATTCAGTGTCCAGTCTCGCCTTCTGGGCATCTCTCTCGGCCAGCTCCTGTTTTATTTTAATCTCTTTTTCTGCGAATGATACGCGTACGCGCGCTGCCTCTGCCCTTGCACGGGCCCTTGTTGCTGTGCTGGCTGAAGATGTAGATGAGCTGTCACTGCCTGCGCTGACTTGAGAGGTTCTGTCGTTCTCTTTGGCAGGGTCCATAATGCTATTTTGATCTGTCGAAGGGATCGACGTTGCACCAGCTGGTCACTTGTCTTTTTACTGTGCTGTCCTCCCAATGATGTTTTTAATCAAAGGTAGACGGCCAGCCAAACTCTTCAATAAGCAACACAAGAGTCAAAACGTAGCTTCCTTGCTTCTTGTTTTAATGTAGTTCTTGTTGACATGTTGCTAGGATAGGAATAAAACTGAAATAAGTGAATAAGTACACAGTAAGTTTACTAAATGATTACATGTAGACATGTTGTACTAAACATTCCAAGTATTATGCACATCTACTGTATCGGCCATTAGCGTGTATCATAGGTAATAGGATATGAACATAACAACGTCCCATCGACGACAAATATACTCCAAAAATGAAAGATAGCCTTACAAACATTACGGATTAATCACAGACAATGCTTACGAAGGAGCAAAACGAATGGATTATAACAGATGAAAACGGCGTGACGTTCATAATGTGATCTCTCTTCTAGTGAAGCTTGCAGGTACCACTTCCTGTTTATCCGTGAGGTACCACTTCCCGTTTGTCCATGAGGTCCTATTTCCTGTATATACCACGTTCGACCAACAGGTGGTGCCAGAGCAAATCAAAACCATATACACTGCCTGGGGAGGCAGAACACACGTTCTAGGAATTACTGCAGAAAACGATAAAAACATACTTATATTCTAGACGGTATTTTTGTATGAATGTATGAATGAAAAAGTCTAACGTTCCCACATCCTGAACGATATATAATCGATGTTGAATGGGCCATAGTAATGTCGATATAGCAATACAATTTAAAAAGTTATAGCCCTGCAAAGAAGGTACACATCTCCATAGGCTTACAGTGGTGGCAGACTGGGTATATTGATGAGTACAATGGCTGGCAGTCAATGTGTTAAGGTACAAATATGTACTGAAAACCCATTATTAATGACTATATTTAGTATGTTAAGGAAAGGCCCCATAGAATATTTTCCAGTAACACAGAATTTGCTGTGAGAACTGTCAAGACATGTGGCTTAAGTATGTTTCTTAACACTCTCTCAGGTCTAAAAACACGTCGGCGTACAGACAGCGCGCTGTCTATTCATATCCGCACTGTTCAGCCATTTTTTGGCGGAGGGACACCATTTTTTGTGACCATATTAGGAACACCGGCCCCCACACACACAGCAAGTATCAATGCACAACTCTGACCGGAAGTAGTTTCCCCCAGCGCTGGCAGTCGCAGACAAAATTTCTCCGGGGAATTGCGCTCTCCTATACATTTCGAAACGACCGTGTAAGTACTGTTTATACTAATCTGTTGGACTTCTTATAGCATTCGTTAACTTTTATGACCGTCTATAGTGTTTGTGAGATGTTTTCCATCAAAAAGCTTGTTTTGAAATGTACCGTGGGCGCATACAGATCTTTCCTGAGGAAAACTTCCTGTGGTTTAGGTAGCAATCAGCGCTAGCTGCGGGCTAACGCACGGCTAACAGCAACACAGTTGACGTATTTATTTCGCAAATGCAGTGTTTTCAAATAGCCACATTGATGTATTTAGTGTATTCATTAGTGGGTCATATTCCTATATGTAACATATCTCATTTTATCAACCTAGAATTGACTACAATGTCTAGATGCTGGAACTAGCTCCCATGCTAGCGCCGATGCTAACAACACCGGCTGACATCCAGGAAAGTGCAGTCATTCTCTACCCAGGGGAAAATGCTTCTAGAAGGGAGAGAGTATGGGGAAAGACAAGGCTCTATGAAGAGAATGGGGTAAGTTTGAAGAAAATGTTTAACACACACATGAAAGTTGTATAATTGCCATCACAATATGTAAAAAAATAAAATTTAATAATTTTTTTATCTAATCTAGTTTCATTAACTAATTAATAACTTTTGAACAATAGATGCTATTTCTAATCTGTCAACTGTTCTATATTGCCAACAAGATTGTCTACATTCCATTCATTATACATAAATCTGATTTAAGCAAGGAAAGTTTAATTTAATAAATGTTTATCTTCCAAGTTTAATTTCAACAAGTTCAAGTGCAACTACATATGAACCATAATAATAAAAATTATGATGATAATCATACACTTATTTTATATCATTGGAAAGCCCTAGTTGTTAGCTTTAAATGGCACCAAATATGAGGTACTTTGAAATACCCAGTAACTAATAATCTATCACAAACCAATGCAATATCATGTTCAGGGATTTCCTAAATACAAAATAGCTCTGGAATACTAAATAATATTAGTTATTACATGGCGTTTTAATATTTGCCAAAATGCTTGATTGTGATTGGTCAATAGCGCTCGGTTGCCCCTAACAGCGGTCAATTATTTCTCGATAATTCACAGCTGCTACGGGCAACGCGCAATAATGACCGCTGTTAGGGGCAACAGAGCGCTATTGACCAATCACAATCAAGCATTTTGATCACAGTCACGAAAGCTAAGCTTTACCATAATGCACAGCTGCACTACATCAGGTGCAATCAAGTCCACACACCTGCCGGCGATGACAGAGGAGCAACAGAACAACTGCGTCTGCATTTGATCTCGTCTTGTCGATGGTGTAAAATGAATTAGGTATATTGTTAGTAAGTTAGCCCTGTAATAAGCGGGATAATGTATAGCTATACTCGGTCATTGTCGCAAAATAATTGACCTTCACTGCGTTTAGAACACTGTGTCGGTCAATTATTTTGCGACAATGACCTCGTAGCTTATACATTATCCCTTACTTATAAATATAGTTGTTAGTCATTAATGTATGAAACCCATAGATGACCCATACAAAAACATACAAACATGGATGTTAACGCTGTAGCCACTAGCCTAGCTTAAAACTCTGGGAAAGGTGTTTTTGGCCAACAGCTAGGCTAGTATATATTCCGTATATGCTTCCATTCATTTGTGCTAAGCTAGGCTAGCTTGCAGCCAGATAGATTTCTACTGAACGCACAGAGGAAATTGGTATATATATCTTCTTGTCTGACTCTGGAGAAGACGGTAAGCGCATTTCCCATAATGTTGGTGTGTTCCTTTAAGAAACGATGCATACATTTCCTTTAAGAAACATAAATTATACCCACTCTTCTTTATGCACAACCTCCACATAATCCAGTGTACAGGCCTAAGTATAGAGTGGACGTCAGAAGATCCCAGAGGAGCCAGTCTTTACCCTCCACAACAAGGCTCTGTTTTCATTAAGGCCCAATAATAATTCCATTACCAAAACTTTCCCCCTGAACCCAACGTGCACACAACCGCTTCCAAGGCCATGATGGCAGTGAATCTGATGGATGAAAAGATGAATGAAAAACAGCCTCACTACATCACATCTTCACTTCTTTCCTCCTCAATGCCCAATTTAAATCAATAAAACAGTCTAACTTACTTGGTCTGAAATGGGTTGAATTCGCCAGGCGCTATCAATTATCTGTCCACAAAGTTATGTTGCCCACTGCTTTTGGTTGATGCTAATCATATTATGTCAGTGACAGTGAGTGATTGACAGGGTGAGACTGATCCCACTGGCAGCGGACATGAAAGGGCCTTTCTGTTACTAGCCCGGACTCATTCTACTTAAAGAGTCCCACAGGCTTCTATGAACACTCACACTGACCGCAGCTGCAGTAACTACTAACTAGCACACTGATTAATGACTTAACTGGACAGGTTCAAATGGACACACACCCTGCTGGACATGAGACAAGTAAGATGAATACAAAGATATTTAAGAATATTGACCAAAACATTAGGGGGGGGGGCAGTGGCTCAGGAGGTAGAGCAGTCGTCTGGCAATCCGGAGGTTCCCAGTTCGATTCCCTCTCCTCCCGGGCAGTGTGTCGATGTGTCCTTGAGCAAGACACTTAACCCCTAATTGGTCCCGATGAGCAGGTTGGCACCTTGCATGGTTGCCTCCGCCGTCGGTGTGTGAATGTGTGAGTGAATGGGTAAAATGTGAGTAACAAATTGTAAAGCGCTTTGGATAAAAAAGCAGCCATTTACCATTTACCATTTACATTACAGCTTTGGTCTGAACAGTTGGATTATCTAACATGTGATTTCCCATAAGCAAATACCATATGTTGATACACTGTAGGAAAAAAAGATGCCTCTGAATATCATAATATCTCTTGTTTTCTGTTACGGTTTGGATAGGTGTGTTGGACCCAGGTGCAGTGTAGAACAGACACGACGAGAGACAGTTGTTGGTTCTCGAATTTGAGCACTGCTCCTTTAAATTTAGACCTGAAACGCCTGCTAATAATGCATTATATAGCCTGCATATACACACAAATGTGTTTCCCGGATTCAATGGGTTAATTTGAGTACTTGTGGATAAAAAATCAAAGGGAGACAGCAAGTCTCCAAAACATGCTAAACGCATATAATAATGAACACGGTAAACTATACAATAAAGGGGAAAAGAAAGGGGAGAAAGCAAGTCTCCAAAAACGCACTAAATCATAAACACGTCACACGACGGTGCTGCATATACTTGCAGTAGGAAACACTTTAAATAATGAATGCAATAAACGGCAATCATAATGACATGGCGACTCAGACAAAATAGCGAAAAAAGGTTATCCTCCGTGGCAAAGAGCGATAACGCTTTCACGAGAATACACAGGACTACTCACAGTAATGTTCAGTGAATGACAATCTGACTAGTAACCAGGAAGGACATATAAAGCCAACTAAACTATACACACCAGGTACCAATAGAGAAATCAGGGCAGATAGACAGGAAATTACCATCGGGTAACGCTAGGGCTTTTGTTCCCAGATGAGAGCAAAACCCCAAATGTTACAGTTTTCCTACTCCCGTTAAAGTATTTAAATTATTAGTCATGATGGTCATCACTATGGAGATCGTAATACATTCATACTGCGTCTCACAAATGGGACAAACAGAGACTCGGGCTACAAGACCTCTCCAGTCACACAGTGAGCAGCTGTGTGCACATCAGGTGTGCTGTGGTCAGAAGGCAATTAACATAGCTTACTGTATGTACTGCACAGCAAGCATACATGTACAAGTGTGAGTGTGTAAAGTGTGTGTGTGTGTGTGTGTGTGTGTGTGTGTGTGTGTGTGTGTGTGTGTGTGTGTGTGTGTGTGTGTGTGTGTGTGCGTGCGTGCGTGCGTGCGTGCGTGCGTGCGTGCGTGCGTGCGTGCGTGCGTGCGTGCGTGCGTGCGTGCGTGTGTGCTTGAGTGTGCACACTGTCGCTGCATGCATACATGCACATACTTCAAGGATGCTATTTTTAAATGCTAGGTCATGTTGCATGAAACTGATCTGAGATATGTACTGGAAATTAGGTGTGTGTGTGTGGGGGGGGGGGTTCTCTGCGGAGGCAACCCCCTCAGTGATCAGTGCAGTGATTCATCAGACAAATGTATCTCTAACTATAAATGATCCCAGTTGCTATTTACACACACACACACACACACGCGCACACTGCAGAGTGCAAATACTAGCGCTAGGTGTTTTCCCAATGTCTTTGCTCATTGCAGGTGTATAACGACAGAACGTGTGTTTGTTGTGTGTGTGTGGGGGGAGGGGGGGTGAAAGGTGAATGGTATTATGATTATTTAGTACAAGGTGGCTTTTGTAGTGGACCTCCACTTAAGTAAACACAAGGATATCTGAGATCAGGACAGGCTAAATAATCTGTCCTTGTCTTTCTCATTAAACTAGACACACTGGTCTATAGTGTGCAAAGAGAACAACCCCGAAATAGCAGTTAATGTATTTATGAATCTGCTCATGGAAATTGTGAATAGGCATGCACTATTTAGAAAATGTACTGTTCGGTCAAATGGTGCTCCATGGCTGGATAAAGAAATCCTTAACCTAATGACTCTGAGGGATAATGCAAAGAAAACAGCAAATTAACTAGGTTTGTCAGATAGACAAATCTACTGTCAATTAAGGAACAAGGCTACCGGTAAATACAATGAAAAAGAAAGAGTATTATAAACATAGGATTAGTGAAACAAAAAATGATGGGAAAAAACTATGGTCAACACTGAATGAGATAATGGGCAGGAAATCAAATACATCAATCTCCTTCATACAATCTGAAGGTAAATTCATAACAAAACCTCATGACATGGCAAACTACTTCAATGATTTAAAAAATAAATTAAGTTGATAAATTAAGAGGATGTCTACAAAATAGTGATGGTTCACTATCTCATTCACTAATAAAGAAAGAAATAATGAAAGAAATGAATTATGTCACAAGCAGATTCCACTTCCTCCGGTATAGACAACTTAGACAGCAAAATACTTAAACTTGTGGTTAACTCTGTAGCTACTCCTATATGTCATATATTCAACCAGTGCTTAATCAGTGTGGTTCATCCTACAGCATGGAAGGAAGTTAAAATCATCCCACTTCCGAAAGACAAAAATAAAACATTGAATGGTCCGATGTGTATTTTACCGTTGCTAAGCAAAATAATAATAATTGATCATACGGTTTCACCTCCAATGCACTATCATGGTTTATTAATTATCTCTCAGGGAGACAACAGAGAGTCTTCTTTAATGGCAGCTTTTAAAAATGGAATCCCATTAACTGTGAGGTCCCACAAGGAAGCTGCCTATGGCCTTTGTTATACTCCATCTTTACCAATGATTTACCGTTGGGTGTAAAAGATTTTAAAACAATTATGTATGCTGATGACACAACATTATACAGTGCAGCTACATCTGAGCAAGATGTAACTGACACCTTAAACAGGGCCTTAACAGACATTTATGAATGGATTGAGTGCAACAAGTTGGTGTTAAATATCTCTAAGACAAAGGCCATTGTGCTTGGATCTAGACACATGTTGGGCATGCATCCTCAGTTAAAACTGTCAATTGGCGGCGGTTAGGTGGCCGAGCGGAGATTGCGTTCGTCACCAGCCCCGGAGCTGAGCTGGATTTGCCTGTTCGAATCCAGCTCACAGCTCCGGGGTTGTCACCAGCTTGGCTGGCCGTCTGCACTGATACAATTGGCTGTATCAGAGGGTGGGAGAAGCTGGCGGGGTGGGTCCGGGTCGTTGTAAACAGCGACTCCTACAGTTCGGTCGGGGCGCCTGCTAAGCGCGGATTGGACGTGAGGGGGATAGTGTGGTCCTCCCACACGCTACGCCCTCTCAATGAGAATCCGCGCTGCCAGGTGAAAAGAAGCGGTGATTGGCTGGACGTGTGTCGGAGGAAGCACGTGGTAGCCTCCACTCTCCCAGATGATCTGACTGTGGGGGGTAAGTGCGCAGCGACCAGGAAGGGACTGGGAATTGGCATACGACTAACATTGGGATGGGAGAAAATCGGCGGAAAATGGAGGGGGAAAAAAGACCAATAAAAAAAAAAAAAAAAAAAATGTCAATTGGCACCACACAAATTGAACATGTGAACACAATAAAACTTCTCAGAGTTACTATTGATAGCTCCTTATCATGGTCTAAACATATAAATAATATTGTCATTAAAATGGGAAGAGGAATTTTTATGACTAGGAAATGTTCTGCTTTTATCACTCCCTCCATAATGAAATCTGTTATTCATTCTTTGGTTTTGTCTCATTTAGAATACTGCCCTGTTATCTGGTCGTCAGCTACAAAATCGAATTTAAAAAAGTTGCAGGTTGCTCAGAATAAAGCAGCTCACCTGGCACTAGGCTGTTCATACAGGACAAGTATTGGTTTTATGCATGAACATCTGGCATGACTGATGGCTGAAAATAAAGTATCGATGAGTCTTCTAATGCTACTGCGGAACATTATTAGCACTGGTAAGCCACCTAGCTTGGCTCATCAGTTAGAAATTACTTCTGAACATGGTTACAACACTAGAAGGGCCGCTTCTGGTAACATCAGAACAAAAACAGCACCTAAATCTAATTTTCTCAAACTCACTGGCATATACAGTATATGTAGGTCAATAGTACTCTGGAATGCGCTGCTGAAAAACATCTCATCCACAATACATAATAAAATTACTTTAAAAAAAATATTAAGAGATATCTTGCAAACTTGTCAAGTATGTAACTGTTATCGGTGTATTCTTTAAAAATATTTATTTATTTATAATGTGAATTTGTATATTTGTATTCGTATGTATTTATGTGTTTTGTTTTATTTTTTATTCTGATTTTTAGTTGTACATTTGTATTGTATTTGTTTTGTCCAGGACCCCAGGAAGACTAGAGGCTCTTTCATGTGTCTCTAATGGGGATCCTTTAATAAACATAAACATAAACATAAACATAAACACGGTTCACCTGAAAACTAATAAGACAATGAGAAAGAAAGACAAAAAATTACTGAAGCTAAACCATGACATGGAAATAAATCACTGATTTCCTAAAGGAGTCCATTATACATGACCTGAAGTGACTCACTCCACCGAAGGCCATTTAAACCGAGGTCACACAGTAGGAAAGTAATGGCAGGCAGATGTACTTAAGCACGAATATACCCTCCTGGTGACCACTGTAGTAATTCCCCACCCCTGCAAAACTGCAAGTATACCATAGGATTTTCCAAGTCATTTTTGGAACATCCTCCTGTGGTTGGAGTGAATCAGTAAATCAGGTTAGCAGCACAATAACTCAGGTTAGCATCAGATTAGATCAGGTTAGCAGCAGATTAGATCAGGTTAGCAGCAGATTAGATCAGGTTAGCAGCAGATTAGATCAGGTTAGCAGCAGATTAGATCAGGTTAGCAGCAGATTAGATCAGGTTAGCAGCAGATTAGATCATGTTAGCAGCAGATTAAATCAGGTTAGCAGCAGAATAACTCAGGTTCAGCTGATTAAATCAGGTTAGCAGTTTAATACATCAGGCTAGCAGCAGAATAAATCAGGCTAGCAGTTGAATAAATCAGGCTAGCAGCAGGATAAATCAGGCTAGCAGCAGTACCAAGTGAAATGATATAGGAGCTAGATCTTAAATGAGCTGTTGCTGCTCGCACCATCCTCAGGAGAGGAGCTCAGTCTACTCACACACAGGAAATAAGAAATACGCTAAATTAAATGTTAAAGGGTTAATTTACAGTCACCAGTTGAAATGATTCAGTCACTGTGTCATCAACACACTGGTAACATGAGTGTCCTGTTCTGAGGATGGTAAAGCATTAGTTTACTGAATATCAAAACACTGTTTACTAGTGATGCTCAGGCCGGATTTCTTTTTTTTGTGTGACCTGAATCTATTCGGCCAACTGAGACACAAACCCAACCTGCCCAAGCCCCATCCTCTCCTCCTAGTGACACAAACCCAACCTGCCCAAGCCCCATCCTCTCCTCCTAGTGACACAAACCCAACCTGCCCAAGCGGCAAGCACCATCCTCTCCTCCTAGTGACACAAACCCAACCTGCCCAAGCCCCATCCTCTCCTCCTAGTGACACAAACCCAACCTGCCCAAGCCCCATCCTCTCCTCCTAGTGACACAAACCCAACCTGCCCAAGCGGCAAGCACCATCCTCTCCTCCTAGTGACACAAACCCAACCCTGGAGCTGCTCCATAGACAATGCATTGGTTTAGATGGTGATGGTGACACTGAGAGCATGCTGGGAGATGGTCTGTGTACACGGATGCATTTTCTTCCGAAGTGAAAACACTACCATAGAATAAATCTCATTTCGGTATTAACTCAAAGAATCATTCTGTGGGTCTATGGAGCAGCTACTGATGACAGTATAAGTCCTACCTCTCTGGTTTCTGGCTTTACGAAGTACGAGTATGAGTATAGCTCATGTTCACACATATTGAATGAACATTCCCTGGGGTCATGGAAATAACATTGGAATTCTTAATTTGGGGTGGAGTTCCTCTTTCACTCTCAAGAATAGGTGTGACTCAGGCTTATCGTGTTGGTTTTAAGGACGGGTGGATGACTCACTCTTGAGTCTTCATGAAAAAGTAACCGTGGTCTTTCAGACTAAGATGTCATTCATACTAGGCTGTACGCAATGACACCTTTTAAGTCAGCCTTTCAACCAGTATGACATTTAGACAGATGGACTAGACTGGACTCCAGAGGGTATATTTGTACAGTGTATTTAAAGCAGAGTGGAGTGCTGTAACACTAATAGATGGTGAATGGTTATTATTATGACAAAGAGCCTACACTGAGAAACACAGCACAGACCCTGTTGCATGCAGTTATTAATGTACATAATGTGAGTGTGATGTAGGGCTGTAGGAGGTATACTGAATATCAAGTTCAAGTTCAAGTTCAAGTTCTTTAATAGTTGTCATACAGAAGTACAGAATACTTTCATACAAAATGCTTCTTACTGTTACGCTCCAGAGACTGTGCTAGACAAGATAGTATCAAATAACATAATAACATAATATAGCATGAATTTAGAAGAAGAAAATGAGGTCACAGTGTTCGGTATAGACATATGTACAATGTTCTGAGTTACCATATAATATACAATACACAATACTATGCAGTGTACTAATGTACAGTACTATCTAGTGCAAAGCAGAAATGGGATGAGGTACAATTTTAGGTACAATTTACAGTAAGGTGTACGAGTTGTAGTGCAATCCTTCATCCATAAATATAAAGTGTGGGGAGTGGGTGCTACAGTGTGTTTGTTTAAAGTGGGTGTGTGCTATAAAGTGTGTGGAGTGGGTGCTACAGTGTGTTTGTTTAAAGTGAGTGTGTGCGTGTGGATGTGTGTGCTATGTGCGTTTGGTGGTTGTTGTTGTGTAGTGTTCATTCATTGTTCGTTTAGCAGCCTGATGGCCTGGGGATAGAAGCTACTTCTGAGTCTTTCTGTGCTCGCCTTGAGACTCCTGTATCGCTTGCCTGACCGCAGCAGTTCGAAGAGGCAGTTGTTCGGGTGACTGGAGTCTTTAATGATTCTCTTAGCCTTGCCCTTGCAACGCTTGTAGTAAATGTTCTGGAGGGTGGGGAGCCCCCCTCCAATTGTGCGTTCGGCTGAACGTGTCACTCTTTGTAGTCTGCTTTGGTCTTTTGCAGTGCTATTCCCAAACCAGGCAGGAAGACATATTCATGGATCCATGCAAAGGGATGGATTTTTACTCATCGTCAACAATATATAATACTGTATCATCATAGAATTATAGGCTATGTAAAAAAAGAAATGTGTTAATCTAAAAAGTGTTCATTACAGCAGTATTATAAAGATTGCAGAATACATATTTGATTAGAATATACGCTTTTGAATGAAAAAGCACAATGACAGAAAAAAAAGACCACTCATACACATTTTCTCCCATCCGCCAATTTAGTAGTTATGCCAATTCCCTTCCTGGTTGTTGCGCTGCTCTACTGTCGGTCTGGGGAGGGTGTAGACTGCCCTACTGTCGGTCTGGGGAGGCTGTAGACTGGGGAGGGTGTAGACTGCCCTACTGTCGGTCTGGGGAGGGTGTAGACTGCCCTACTGTCGGTCTGGGGAGGGTGTAGACTGGGGAGGGTGTAGACTGCCCTACTGTCGGTCTGGGGAGGGTGTAGACTGCTCTACTGTCGGTCTGGGGACGGTGTAGACTGCTCTACTGTCGGTCTGGGGAGGGTGTAGACTGCCCTACTGTCGGTCTGGGGAGGGTGTAGACTGCTCTACTGTCGGTCTGGGGAGGGTGTAGACTGCCCTACTGTCGGTCTGGGGAGGGTGTAGACTGCTCTACTGTCGGTCTGGGGAGGGTGTAGACTGCCCTACTGTCGGTCTGGGGAGGGTGTAGACTGCTCTACTGTCGGTCTGGGGACGGTGTAGACTGCCCTACTGTCGGTCTGGGGAGGGTGTAGACTGCCCTACTGTCGGTCTGGGGAGGGTGTAGATGCTCCACACGCCTCCTCCGATACATGTGGAGTCGCCAGCTGCCTCTTTTCACCTGACAGGTAGGAGTTTCACTGGAAGAGCGTGACAGAGGTTCATGCTGTCTCTTCCAGATCCCCTCCCTGCTATGAGTCGCTATTGCAACGACCAGGACTCAATGACTCATAGTCCACCAGCTTCCCACCCGCGAACACTGCCAGAGGTAGTGCTGCTGGGATTTGAACCCCGGGTCTCTGCGGTGGTGGGCGAGTGGCAAGACCTCTACACTACACAGCCATCCCCTGCCCAGCCCTAGTCTGATGCAAATCTGTCAATGTGCTATATGAATGAGTGTAAGTCTGCTAGATATACTGTGAATTAGAGTACAGCACCCACAAACACACAAGCACATCCGCGCAAGAGTGTGTGCACAGTGCACACACACACGCACATACTGTACACACACACAGACACAAAACCAAAAAACGAATGAGCCTTCTTTAAACCCAAAAACATAATCCGTTTCACACCACCATATTTAAACACTTCATCTGGAACAGTTTGATTATTCTCGTATCACCCGAGGATCAGTACTCAGTAGCAGAGGCGTTTTACGCCAACTACAACAGCCCTTATAGAGGGACAGGAAGTGAGATCTTGGCAGACATCTGAGGGTGTCAGTGGGTGTACATGGAACTACAGACTCATGCCATGAGAGAGGGGCACAGTAGGAATGTCCCTCAGTGACCTGCACAGCGCGGGGGGGGGGGGGCAGCCTGGGAAGAACTTCGTAAGACCAGTGTGTGTGTGTGTGTGTGTGTGTGTGTGTGTGTGTGTGTGTGTGTGTGTGTGTGTGTGTGTGTGTGTGTGTGTGTGTGTGTGTGTGTGTGTGTGTGTGTGTGTGTGTGTGTGTGTGTGTGTGTGTGTGTGTGTGTGTGTGTGTGTGTGTGTGTGTGTGTGTGTGTGTGTGTGTGTGTGGTCGGTAGTACTGTTCCCAGGACCAAGAGCGTTTTGTTTACATTGATGGTTTTGCTGAGCTTAAGTATCACATCACAATATCATGTTAATACTTCGGCTGCAGAACCGTATAGATTTGTTTTAGGTTTGGAGTGATTTGTGATGAGTGATGATTTTTTGCTAATCTTATTATTTAAGGATTATAAATGTCAATTAATCTTAATTAAAGACAGGAGAGTTTGTGTATTTATAACTTAGGTACAGTACCACAAACCCTGTACACCTGGGATCGTTTGGATGAAAATGACAAATGGCCTTTTCTGTCTGTCCTTACTTTCCTGATTTGATATGATTTGATTTGATTTTTATTTAGTACATACAATTTATACAAAAGTATAAAAACAAGGGGTACAAGGATAACATGTGAAAGTCTGTCGACTTGTTTCCAACATGGTCCCATGGTCCTGAATGGAAAATAAACATTGACAACCAGTGATGCCAGTCATCTCTACCCAGCCACTACCAGGTAAGCATCCCCCTCCTGTGCCCGTATGTAGACTGGCTCTCTTGTCACTCAGCAGTCACGCTGTGCGGTGGGCATGGGCCCAGGGCCATTCGACCAAGGGCCAAGTGTAGCGCCTTTCTGTGCCCATGCTGTCCAGAGATTCCCCCTGTATACAGTACAGAACTGTCAGCTAGGTAGTGGAGAGATAGCAGACCGGGCACAATAAAAGTCCCCTGTGTTTTATTGATACACAAGGTCCTCCATCACTCAACCACCAAGGATCCACAGATCAGCTCTCCTAATGAAGAGGCTCATTTCAATCGCTCTGTCAATGTTCCTATGGAGAATGATTCACTTAGAATATGTGAACTGACTCCAAACACTGTCATCAGAAAGGAGTCAAAGACACCATGAGTGTAGATGCCAAGATACACTGCGACGTCCTTGAGATCACTGAGAGTTGTGCTCTCGCTCTCTCGCTCTCTCTCTCTCTCTCTCTCTCTCTCTCTCTCTCTCTCTCTCTCTCTCTCTCTCTCTCTCTCTCTCTCTCTCTCTCTCTCTCTCTCTCTCACCTCTTTAATAACCATGATGTCATTATGGTTGTTATTATGATGTCCTATGTACTGTATATAGAATGTCATCCTATTTATTCAAATGTAGGTAAATAACAATAGAAGTGAATGATGCCAGCACAAGAGTGTCTGTTGTCTTCACTGTCACTCTTCTGATAGAGGTTATATAGGTTCCCCCCTCTGACTGAGCCTTCCCAAAATAAAGCACATCTGTGCCAATCAGTAATGAAACGAGTCAGCCAGCCAGGCTTACAACACACACACACACACACACACACACACACACACACACACACACACACACACACACACACACACACACACACACACACACACACACACACACACACACACACACACACACACACACACACACACACACACACACACACACACACACACACACACACACACACACACACACACACACACACACAAGCCCATCCCACTCAGCCACGCTGTCAGACGTGATTCCCATTCATACTGTATATCACTGACAGTGTACACTAAGTTAATGACACTGTAACAGAGACAGGAGGGTAGGTGGCTCTGTAGTTACCTTTATACTTCTCCCTGACGTTCTCGTATGCCTGCACGTAGTCCTGCTCCTCCGCCAGGAGCGTCCTGCGCTGGCCTGGGTCAAACGTGGGCGCAGACATGTCCTGTCCGGCTGACTGACTGACTGACACTCGGCTAGCGGGGGGCGAGGGCACCCTCCTCCTGTTCTCCCTCTCTTTGAGACGATTCCCTGGTTCCTTGCTCCTCCTCCTCCTTCTCAGGATCACTGTCCAAGTCTCGTTAGCCTGCCGTCCAGACAGCTCGTGAAGGTCTGTGATCAGTCTGCGTGGTGCGTCTGATCTGTCCCCCCTCTCTTCCCTCTCACACACACCCACACTCAGCCTTCCCTCTGAAACAGTAGATTTCACTCCAGACCACCACCACTACCACCACCACCACTCCCCCTCTCAGTTTGAGAAATACCAACACACACCGACTGGCCCTCCCCCTTAAAGGCACAGAGGCTAAAACAGACCACCAGGTTTGATATACCGGAGGGGAGGGGACCCCACCCCACTGACATCCCACCCACCACACACACACAGCGCTGGCCCACTGGCACCCAAAGCAGGCAGACACACTCAGCTCCCGGGATAGAAAACAAATGAGCTGCATCATGGGGTCCCATGGGTTCCTCCTTCTGAGTCTGACACACGTGGGAGAGTGAGACGTCATGGCCTAAGTGTATCACAACTTCCCAGAACTGCAGCACACTTGCTAAAAAGCTTGGGTCATATTCTCCCCAGACCGGGTGATGGCAGATTATGAAGAGTTGATGCCAGAGAGCCCCACCGCTACCATAGAGGGAACAAGAGGGGATTAACAACAACAGGGTTTGCAATCTCAAAACCCCCTGCCCTCTTTCCTTGATCCTCCAATTTTGTTTGTCCGAGGGAAGCAACAGCTGTGATTGGAGGATCAAGAAAAGAGGGAAGTGGTCAGTTGACCCCGGGGGAGAGCGGAGGCATGTCATTAAAGGTGTTGTAAGGATGTAATTTATTTTTAATTTTTAATAAATGTTGACCTATGTACGAGCTATTTTACTAAAGGTACCATTGAATGTATACATATTATTTTTATATGATAACACTAAATGTGGACTTAAAGATGTTAAGAGAGAGATAAGGGGAGGGGGGGGGGGTATGTGTGTATATTTGTGTACGCTTGTGGAGAAAAGGAACTCAAAATAATTGATGGCAATGAAAACTTTACTTGTGTACTGTAAAATCCAATAAGAATATTGTAAAAAATCTAAAGAAAGAATTTAAGAAAAAGGGCTGGGTTTGAGATAGGTCAATAATTGACCTATCTCAAACCCAGCCCTTTTTCTTAAATTCTTTCTTTACATTTTTTACAATATTCTTATTGGATTTTACAGTACACAAGTAAAGTTTTCACAATTATTGTTATTTCTACCACCGAGGGATTTTCAACTTGGAAAGAAAAAATGCTAGTTTTTAAATTAATCACCACATAAACAGGGACTAGACATTTTAAATTAATAACAAAAGAGAAATGTAACACTTTTCTGGCAACATTTACCAGAGATCCTACCAAAGACGGTAGATAACTTAATGCTTAGCTTAATAAGTTTAATGCCAAGAAAGCACTCACTCTTTCAATGTTCATATGAAGAAAATGGAATGAACCTGAATGAACCTGAACTTGACCTTAAATGGCCTTTACTCTTTTTCATTCATACAGTATCCATACGATGTCACTTCCTATTTAGACTTTTCCTTCTGGAATAAGTGAACTGACTCCAAACACTGTCATCAGAAAGGAGGCAAAGACACCACAGCTGAAACCATGAGTGAGTGTCACTGAGATCACTGATAGGTGTGTTCTCTCTCTCTCTCTCTCTCTCTCTCTCTCTCTCTCTCTCTCTCTCTCTCTCTCTCTCTCTCTCTCTCTCTCTCTCTCTCTCTCTCTCTCTCTCTCTCTCTCTCTCTCTCTCTCTCTCTCTCTCTCTCTCCCTCCTGCTTGGCACATACAGTATTATGAGAGATCCCTATCTGATGACCGCCATTCAACATATAACTAGAGCACAACATCCCACAACTATTATATTAGGTTTGCTAACTCTGACATTATGGTAGTTAGGATGGTTAAATGCAGAGGACAAATTCCGGGTATATATAAAGATGTACTTGGCAATAAAGTGATTCTATTTATTTGTATTCTATTCCAATTAGAAGCTTCAACCTATTCAAATATCCACTCAAAATGTGTAAGAAGATCAAAATCCTTGACGCAACCTTGTCTGCACATGTGCGTGTGTTATCGTTTTCTCACAGTGGAGTACTTTTCTGTTTGCACAGCTATCAGAGGGGGGGGGGGGGGGAATACCATAGCCCAAAAAGAACTGCAGACGAGACCGAACTGTAAATGTCCAAAAATAAATGTCTGGAATGTAAAAAAAAAAAATTTAGCACAGGCGGCTACGTGGCGTAGTGGGCAAGGCGCTGGGCTTGCCTGTTCGAGCCCAGCGCTCCACATTTGCTTTCAGTTTAGCTGGTCGTCCGTACTAATACACATTGGCCGTATTAGGGGGTGGGAAACTGAGGGGTGGGGATCGGGCGTTGTGGCCAGCGACTCTACAAGTCGGTTGGTGCGCCTGCGCAGTAGAATCAGGAAGTGTCGGGGGCAGCGTGAGCCTCCCACGCGTTACTCCTCGCCACTGAGAGATCGAGCTGCGCAGGTGAAAAGATGCGACTGCTGTTACCTCAAGTACCGGAGGGGACTTGTGCTATTATGACTAGTCCACATTGCAGCCGGCTTGTGGGAGGCAAGAAACAGCGTTTGTGACAGGGGAGGGTTGAATTGGATGATATGAAATTGGGATGGAGAAAATTATTAAAAAAAATTGGAGAAAAAGTGGATACAAAAAAAATAATATGAGCACAGCGCTAACTCAGATGGCGTGTCGTCACAACTCAAAAGTAGGCCAAAGATGTGTGTGTGCCCATGAAAGAGGTCCCCACACAGTGTTTAAGTTGGTAGTAGTAGACACAAGCATCTAAAACCCCTGGAGTCTGCCAATGAACCTCCGACATCTTCATTTGAGGGCATCCTCACACATTGGATCAGATGAACACACACAGATCGCTGGGGCTCTCTCAAGTCATTTCCTTGCCTATTCTTGCCTAAACACGTCCTTTCCGGGGCTTACTTTGACGGCTAGGAATGTCACAGACAATACAATTCCAGCAGCGCGACAGCTTCAAGACCCTCACTTTGTCTCACATTGTCAGGCGTTAGAGACCGTGGAGTCACATGTCATATGGGTGGTGTTTTGGGGGTCTTGAAGTTGAAATCTCCAAATATGTTTGAGCTCCCGCCGTCTTCTTCTTCTTGCACTTAAAACATATTTATTTGGGGAACAATATTTCACATACGAGAACGTTCGTCGGGGCGGCCGGGTAGCGCAGCGGACTAAGCGTCTGTCTACCACCGCAGATCCACTGGTATCGAATCCAGCTGTCAGCGGTGCCTCCAGCTTGGCGGTCGTCATACTGACACAATTGGCAGTGTCAGCGGGAGGGAAGCCGGTGGGTGGTAATCTGGTCGTTGTAAACAGCGACTCCTATAGGTTGGTCAAGGCGCCTGCACAGCGAGGAAGGGATCTGGGTGAGGTAGTGTGCCCTCCCACGCGTTACACCACCCAATGAGAGTCCTCGCTGCCAGGTGAAAAGAGGCTGCTGGCTGTCTCCTATGTATCGGAGGAAGCATGTGATAAGACTTCAGGGCTCCCTAGACCGGCAAGTAGGGGGAAATGCGCGCAACGACCAGGAAGGGGAGGGGGAATTGGCATAACGACTGAATTGGGATGGGAGGAAAATACAAGAAAAATAGGAGGAGAAAAAGTGGATAAAAAAACAAGAACCTTCGTCGGGTTATCTTCAGAGACGTAGGAGATCTTATACACATTACTTTTTTCATTTAAAGTTTCTCAAGAGACAACAGTCAAACACAGAGCACCAGATTTGGCACGAATAGCCGAGGACTATGTTCCCCCCTCGTAAATAACCTGTTAATGTGTTGCTATCTATCTCCTACACTGGGTTGCAGAACAAGGTCAACTCAGGCCCTATGCAAAATGATTAGCATCACTGAATTTGGTGTTGGTCTTTCTCTCTCTCTCTCTCTCTCTCCTCTCTCTCTCTCTCTCTCTCTCTCTCTCTCTCTCTCTCTCTCTCTCTCTCTCTCTCTCTCTCTCTCTCTCTCTCTCTCTCTCTCTCTCTCTCTCTCCTCTCTCTCTCTCTCTCTCTCTCTCTCTCTCTCTCTCTCTCTCTCTCTCTCTCTCTCTCTCTCTCTCTCTCTCTCTCTCTCACAGCATCGTGGGTGTTTAAACAGCCCAGCTCTTTCTCGTCACTCGTCACCCGGATGGTGTGTCTCAACCTCCTTTGTAATCAGACTTGGCTCAAGCCCCAAGACAGACAGCCCTCCTGTGCACCTGGAACCACACAAGTCCACCCTCTGGCCTGTGGCACAGCACTTCCCTTTTAAAGGTTAAAAAAACTCAAGGAAGGAGCATCAAACAAAGCATAAGGAAGGGATGCTGCCTCCTCCTCCTCCTCCTCCTCCTCCTCCTCCTCCTCCTCCTCCTCCTCCTCCTGTTATTCTTATGTTCTGTTTGACACTCCGGAGCAACACATGTGGTTT